>NC_085138.1:304592768-304623161 GCF_035046485.1 Aedes albopictus
TATTTGAACTATTTAAAAATATTAATAACGCAAATGACTCGGAATGTTGATGAACATTTTAGTATTTACTGCACAAATACAAGATTTTTTTATATTATGCCTCTCAAGAAAAATCAGAATATGGCGATTATCTGCCTCTGGCTTCTGATATTAGCGCGACAGTCACTAATCATAACAGCGTCACCAGATTTAAAAGTATATAATTCCACTATATGAGGTTTGACAGCAAGAACACTCATTCCACTGAACTACTCTTGCCGTTCGTCACAAATACATTCAAAAACATCTGTCTCTTCGCGAAACCCACGTGCTTTTGTTTTTGGCGGGAACACTTTTTCTTTTGTTTTGCCTTGCGACTGTCATGTGGCGGTATGCCTTGCGAGCGTACGACCGCCGCAGGACTCTAATAAAAGATAAGCGTGACAATATACATATGTATCATTAGTTATTTCAATACCGTCGTGCGGGGCTTCTTTATACACTTTTTAATGGTTTTTCAACTTTATGACATTATAACTCCCAGAGTAGTGAATGTATTTCCACAATTTTTACACATAATAATTGTGAGTATGTATGTAGGATGCATGCAAAATTTGAACTAAATCCATCCATAAACAAAAAATTTGTCCATACATCAATCGGAGACATATCATATAGAACCAGAGGGGGGCTACTTTGGACATTCATAATTAAAACAAATCTGCAGTTAAAATTCCGGGTTTATTTAGAATACTACTTTGTACCAATACTGTTGTATACTATATCATACATGATTTCAATAAATATATGCGTTTTTAGGTGGTTCTGTGCTACCTTTGGTTTTATGAGCAGCGTGATATTTTAATATAGACTAAAAGGCTGTCTGGGGGCCATCATTCCATTATTTAGGTGAAACCAGGGCCGGATTTAAGGGGGGGCCAGGGGGGCCATGGCCCCGGGCCCCCACATTTCAGGGGCCCCCACAAAATGTTACTTCAAATAGGAACCGAAAAAAAAGTAGTGCTAGAAACATCTTGATTTACTTTTTATCACAAATAGGTACTTCTACTATCAAGATGTGTATAAAATATTGTGCTTCAAATTAAAAAGCCTTTTAATAAAATTTCAAACCTTTCCAGAAAGTTGTTAAGGTTTTTAAGGTTTGAATTGATCACTCTTGTGAATTGCACAAGTTATTTTAACGAAAATACATGAGAAATTCTTCACCTGAATTCTGGATGAAATCTTAAATGCTATGGAATAGAGAGTCGAAAAGTTTCTGCTGAAAATTCGTGTTTATTTCTGTCGAAAATTATTGGTGTTATTTTTAAAAATTTCCTACATAGTTCTTTGAAGATTTGCATGTGTTCCTATCAGAGTACAGAAAAGTTTTTAGAACTGTAGAGTTTGATTTCGCTTACCAAAGTTATAAATTATTCAAATCGAACCCCAGGCGGAGATCTGATCCGATTTTCTTCAATATGATTAAATCCATGACGATTTTTCTTCCTGGCTTGAATGTTTGATTTAAGGTAAACTCTTAACAAATCCATAGGTTCCTTATGAAAATTGCAGTTGATATTTGTGGTGAAATTATTGAAAGATCCTGAAATATTTAAAGTTTTCCAAACAATTTTGTTTCAATTGGCTGAAAATTCGTCCGCAAAAGGCTATTATGAAATTTTATTTATATTTCTACTAGCTGAACCCGGCAAACTTTGTCTTGCCAGTTGTGGTGGTTGACAGCTGTTGAGGTCATTACAGCACAGCACTCTAGATTGGTTTTATTCCGGTCATCTTGACTTTGTACCCAGTTCACATAATTCTCAGTATTTTTTAAATATTTTTTGTTTTTGAGTTCATTTTTTAACTTTTTATACATATAAACACAGCCACTATGAATACGAATCGAAACGTGCAAGGGTCATGCTGATCGGTTAAGCCGTTCGCGAGTTTTGTTGCCTCAAAGGGACTGCAAACTCATTTTTATATATATACCGTCGTTGGGGGTGAGAATGGGTCAAAGTATTCGAGATCACCTATCTAAGAATATAAATTAATTTTATTGATCATATCTAGTAAACCTACTTAAAACATAATGTTATCATGACAAATTAAAGCTTAGGTAATTTTAAAAGATGATTAATCCACCTAAAAAGGCTAATACAACCGAAAAAATGGTTGAAATTTGAAAAAATAACGTTTGTATACTGTATCACCTTTTTTAGCCATCATAATCATCCTCATTAAGAGGTTCAACCTCCATGAGAGGAGGGGAGATTACAATGAGGGAGGGGCGCATAGAAAGATTGATTGTTAAACAAAAAACATGATAGTTTTAGTATACTGCATAAGAAATGTTTAACCAAACCCTCCGTTATAAACTCTTATGTACATGATCATTGGCCTCTATATTGGTAAAGCAAATCACTCCATCTCAAGATAGAGGGTCGTTCAAATATTATGTTAAGTCTATTTTGTGAGCTTACAATATTGCAGCACACTAAAGATTAGCTGATGATTAGAGGAGCTTTCCAAACGCATGGGTGTATTGTTATAAATAAGTTTAGGCACTAAACGTATTAACACACTCGTTTGACACTTCTCGACATATTTTTGAAAGAAAGCGTGCTTTTATGAAGATACGGTGAACATGGCACCACTCTAACGTCAAATGGGGACTGGATAACAAGTTGAATTTTTAGTTAAGGTTATATGCACTCGATTACTTGCTTGACCCAATCTCACCCCCATTATTAATATTTAGACATAGGGTCGAAAATATTGAGTTTTTGAATAAAAAGAGCAATGACAGCCCGCTTTTTTCATTACATCAACCAGGTAATACCTACAGCTAACCACTTATAAGAAAATTTATGGTTAGGTACTTGTGTTAAACATTACGAAAGAGAAATTTTTTCAGAGTGATTTACTAGTAGTTTCATCATATAAGTTTAGCCACAAATTTAACAAAAAACGATTATTGCAAAACATCTTATTCTGCATCATGACGTGTAAAAACATCTCCTCTTTGAAATAATATAAAGTTTTGAATATAAATTAGCGATAGTTGATGAGCTATTTCAAATTTTATGTTTCTCCGTTTTGACCCAATCTCACCCCCCAGACCCATTGTCACCCCCATCGACGGTAGATTAAAAGTAAAACAGAAATTCCATCAGGAACTCATTATGGATTTCCGATGAAATTTCTTCAGCAGCTTTTAGTTGAATTTCCGCTAAAAATTCCACTATGGATTTTTTGCCTCTTGAAGTTTCACTAGGAGTTCTTAACAATTATTCTGCACGTTCACCAGAAACTCCACTCGAAGTCGCGTTAGGAATGTTTATGCTTAAGTTCCACAAAAAAAGAAACCTCGTAATCGGTCAGCAACTCTATAGATTTCATCAATGATTCCACAAGAAATTCTATTTGGAGGTTTTGCAATAACGGCCCCAAAGATAGCGCTATAAATTTTATCTGAAATTTATCGAAAATGTCTCCTAAAAAATCAATTTTTAAATTTCTTAAAGGAATTTCTTATGAATTTTGACTTGATCAATAGAATCTGTAATAAACTATGAGCACTCTCTCGGATAAAGCGTTATTTACTTGATATTTTTTTTTACAATAGTCTTTAGACTAGATTTTCATATCTGGATCTCTGTTATGCTTAGTTTATAGCCTTTTCTAATTACGCTTATTAAGCTAGAATAAATTTCTTCAATAACAACCCTAATTTTTGGAAGAATGTTCCACACACTTAGAAAATCTGAAATTTGCACGAAACGGAATCACCAAAGAACGTAAACGTTTTCAAGATTGAATCACAAATTGGACTCAATTTTACGCGCATCATGTAAGTGCTGGTTGGTTGCGTTAGATGTCAACAAATTCGTTTCGCCAGAAACGTAGAATTAGTATCACGTTCATCAGCCAGCTTCAAACTCGTTGAAATAGCCGAGTGGTAAGAGATGTGGCTCACGATCAGCAAATCCGATGTTCGAATCCCATGCATGACCAAATTTTACTTTTCTATTTTTATCTGTCAAATCGGTTCTAGCGATTGCTAGACGCTAAGAAAAATTAAGTTTTATTGTGGGGTGTTTCGAAAGACGTAAATTTACATGTTTAAATCTCTAAATTTGTGTTTTTGAAGATGCTCGTATATGTCAGGTTCAGGACACTTAAAATTACACGATTTTTTCTAGGTGTGCATATCTTTTGGATTTTTCCACAATCAAAAAAAACATCCTCTAAAAAGAGGGCCCCCGCAACACTGTGGCCCCGGGCCCCCACATTTGTAAATCCGGCCCTGGGTGAAACGGTCATTTATACTGTGTATCCATACAAATATTCGATTGTATATGCTACGTCGATACTTCTGGCACGAATTGAGCAACCCTTTGAAATTTATGAACTGCAGAAACAATGCTTACAGAGCAAATGTTCTGATATGTTATGTATATTTTTATGATTCATTCGACGTTTTTTCGCCTCCTGACAAGCAATAAAGAGTTTGTTTGACAAACAATTTCAACCAAATGAAGGGGGAAATATTGCGTCATAATAGTCCCAAAGACATCAAACAGATTTGAACGATATTTCAAATTCAAAAAATCCATATTCAAAAGTGTCCAAAGTAGCCCCGTATTTCAAAAGTAGCCCCGCACGACGGTAAATGAAAGGAGCTCACCGATAATTATCCATCAAAGTACTCGGTGATTATGTGCTCCTAATAGGGCACTGCATTGTTTTGATTTTGTATGGGATTTTGACGTTTCTTGGCCTTGTTGTTTACGAATTTTCTGTAAGAGTGAAAGAGAAGGAGAGAATTTCATGCAGTCCCCTATTGACGCGGACAGAAGTGACATCTTCCCATTGCCTAGAATCGCCACAGCGAGTCAAACTGAACTATTCCGGCTACACACAATTTGACGAAGACATGCACAAACAAACCGACAGAAGCGAAGAATTGGCAATATTATGCCATTTCTGACATCGCCACTACCGCAATTCACATACAGATAGCTTGAAATCAGAGCGTTAATGATTAATCATAAATTTAATCATGATTAATGATTAATGATTAAGATTAATCAAAAATCAGTAATCATAATCACCAAAATTTCTCATTTAATCATTAATCATTAGAGTAAAGTGGGGCAAAAGTTCGAGTGGGGCAAGAGTTTCTTTTGAAGTTTTTGAGCTCAATTCAAATTATTTCTTTCGGGTGTCAAGGTTGTTCGAACCCTTTTTGAAAAAGAGTCTTTCACTCCAAAAATTATGAAAATTGATCAATAATTCGAGAAGTTATGACAAAATGTTGGTTTTTGATCAAAAAATTGTAACATGCGATGGCCCTTCCAATGCATGGAATGAAATTTTAATGAAATCGAATTCGATATTTTATTTTGGGGCGTAACTAGGTATATTTTGAAGATTCTCTAGCATGTATAACTTTTAGCAAAAAAGATTTGGAAATCGTATTTTACACATAGTGGGGCAAAAGTTCGAATTGTGGGGCAAAAGTTCGAGTCATGTGGCAACTTTAGGTATAAACCTAAAATTCTGCAAATTGTACATATTATCTCTAAGAGTGATGGAATTAGTGAGAAAGTTTGATTAAAGTTGAAAAAAAATGTTGTTTTATCTAAATTTGTCGGAAAACTACTAATTTTTGGTGTAGTAAATTTAACCCTGATTTGGGTAAAATCCAAATCGAATTTTAAAGTGTATTCCAGTTCTAACATCAAATATTAAGTGGTTTCAGGTATTCCTATTACCAAAGTGTAAAAATAGTGTGCCACGGTTAGCGAAATTCCACAAACACTAGATTCGAACTTTTGCCCCAGTAGTGGGACAAGAGTTCGAATAAAACACACACATACAAAAAGTGTTGTAATTCAAAATTGAAAAGACATTTGGCGTAACTTTGTTCAGCAAAATTTTAGCTCATGGATGGTAGAATCATCACACGGTATTTATTTATTTTTATCTGCTTCGATTTTTTGAAAAAGGTTGAATTTTCAGCTAAGGTCGAACTTTTGCCCCACCTTACTCTAATCTTAATCACACTGATTTCGCAATTTAATCATTAATCAGTAATCATAATCATAAGAAAAAAAATTAATCAATCATTAATCATTCATCACCAAAAATTTTTCACCATATGAAATATATGATCCAATTTGAATTGGTTCAAATGCTGTTCTTCTTGATTATTTTTTCAATAATCTCCCAGACAGAATTACCTTTTACTTTTGGAACTTCAAAAATATTTTAAACAATAATTTATTTTAATCATTTCCTGTTTTTTTGTGATTGAATAATCATGATTAATCATGATTTTTAATCAATGAGCCATTTTTAATCATTAACCATAATCAATAATCACAGATAAAATCAATTTTAATCATTAATCATAATCATTAATCATCCCAAAAATCAAATTAATCATTAATCATAATCAATAATCACCGAAATTTGAATTTTAATCACCAATGATTAATCATGATTAAAATATTTGTTAATCATGAACGCTCTGCTTGAAATCCATAAAATTTTGATTAAAAACGTCATGAGCCCACTAAATCCCCTTTGGAACTTTCTAAAGTGCCCTGAAACATCTTTGAACGCCTTGAATCCCACCAGAAGCTCTCATGAGAGCCTGAAAATCACTTAAAAATATCCTTGGAGTTTCTTGAACTCCTTATGACAGACCCTCAAACTCACCAGAGAGCCTGTAAAGTTTCATAATACGGCTCTGGACCCTCTTGAAAGGCCCTGGAACGTCTCTGAATCCCCCTAAAGGTAACCTGAGAGCCCCCTCCTGAACCGCTCTGAATCCTCCCGAAAAGTTTTGAAATACCTCTAAAACCTACCTAAAGTTTACCTGAGGACTTGTGGTACCCTAAAAAAAATCCTCTGAAATACTCTGAAACGCTTTGAATTGTCTCTGAAACCCCCCATGAAACTCCCATATCACCTTAAGGGATTACGGAGTGTCATCAGAATCATCAACAATTGCCTCAAATTTTGAAGATGCAAATCTCACGTTCTACTGCATTAAATAAGTTGAAAAAAAAAGTGATCATTTTTATGCTTACATGTGATGAACAATCGATTAGATAAACCCATTCCTGAAGGAATTTCTGATGAAATTTCAGGAGGAATTCCAGGAAAAATTCCAAGAGGAACTCCAGGGGGAATTTAAGGAGGAATTTATAGAAAAATCACGGGAGGGATTCCAGGAGCAATTCCTGGAGGAATCCTTAGAGGAATCTCTGGAGGAATTCCTGGAGGAATCTCTGGAGGAATCGCTGGAGGAACTCCTAGGGGAATTTCTGGAGGAATCGCTGGAGGAATTCCAGGAGGAATTCCAGAAGAAATCCCTGGAGGAATTCCTGGAGGAATCCTTGGAGGAATTCCTGAAGGAATCCCTGGAGGAATTCCTGAAGGCATCCCTGGAGGAATTCCTGAAGGAATCCCTGGAGGAATTCCTGAAAGAATCCCTGGAGGAACTCCTGAAGAAATCCTTGGAGGAATATTGCCAATTCTTCGCCAATTCCTGAAGGAATCCCTGGAGAAATTCCTGAAGGAATCCCTGGAGGAATTCCTGAAGGAATCCCTGGAGGAATTCCTGAAGGAATCCCTGGAGGAATTCCTGAAGAAATCCCTGGAAAAATTCCTTAAGAAATCTCTGGAGGAATTCCTGTAGAATTCCCTGGGGGAATTCCTAAAGGAATCCGTGGAGGGATTCCTGGAGGAATCCCTGGAGGGATTCCTGGAGGAATCCCTGGAGGGATTCCTGGAGGAATCCCTGGAGGGATTCCTGGAGGAATCTCTGGAGGGATTCCTGGAGGAATCCCTGGAAGGATTCCTGGAGGAATCCCTGGAGGGATTCCTGGAGGAATCCCTGGAGGGATTCCTGGAGGAATCCCTGGAGGGATTCCTGGAGGAATCCCTGGAGGGATTCCTGGAGGAATCCCTGGAGGAATTCCTGGAGGAATCCCTGGAGGAATTCCTGGGGGAATTCCTGAAGGAATCCCTGGCGGAGTTCCTGAAGGAATCCCTGGCGGAATTCCCGAAGGAATCCCTGGAGGAATTCCTGAAGGAATCCCTGGAGGAATTCCTGAAGAAAACCCTGGAGGAATTCCAGAAAGAATCCCTGGAGGAATTCCTGAAAGAATCCCTGGAGGAATTCCTGAAGGAATCCCTGGAGAAATTCCTGAAGGAATTCCTGAAGGAATCCGTGGAGGAATTCCTGAATGAATCTCTGGGGGAATTCCTGAAGGAATTCCTGAAGAAATCTCTCGAGGACTTCCTGAAGGTATCCTTGGAGGAATTCCTGAAGAAATCCCTGGAGGAATTCCTGAAGAAATCCCTGGAAAAATTCCTTAAGAAATCTCTGGAGGAATTCCTGTAGAAATCCCTGGAGGAATTCCTGAAGGAATCTTTGGAGGAATCATTGGAGGGATTCCTGGAGGAATCCATAGAGGAAGTCCTGGAGGAATCCCTGGTATATTTCCTGGAGGACTCCTTGGAGGAATTCTTAGACGAATCCGTGGAGCAATTCCTGAAGGAATCCCTGGAGAAATTCCTGTAGAAATCCCTGGAAGAATTCCTGAAGAAATCCCTGGAAGAATTCCTGAAGAAATCCCTGGAGCAATTCCTGAAGAAATCTCTGGAGGAATTCCTGTAGAAATCCCTCGAGGAATTCCTGAAGGAATCTTTGGAGGAATCATTGGAGGGATTCCTGGAGGAATCCCTAGAGGAAGTCCTGGAGGAATCCCTGGTATATTTCCTGGAGGACTCCTTGGAGGAATTCTTAGAGGAATCCGTGGAGCAATTCCTGAATGAATCGCTGAAGGAATTCCTGGACAATTCCCTGTAAAAAAATATGGAGGAACCCCTGGAGGAATTCCTGGAGAAGGTGTTCAGCACATCAGAAACTTCGGCGAACCACGTGGAATATGTGGTCTGGCTATATTTGGCCGTGATCGAGGTTGAAGAAAGTCAGCCAGTATTACGGCGTAATATTGTTGATTATTATAAGTTGAGACACTCTTTTATTTATTCGACTTGTTGAAGTTTAAATTACGTCACTACAAAAATTAATCTACTAAGCTTCCGAAGAATGCCATCAAATTAAAAATCGATTAACTGGAAGGGATAATAAAGTCTGACAGTTAAATTTAAGCTTCATTCCCGGACATATTCGATACGTATTGAGTTTCAACGTGTGGAAGTGGCGCCTGAATGCTGTATGTCAGTCATGACTTTGCACGCATCCATCGGGTCAAGTTATCGCTTACGATACCTCTCACCAATAACCTTAAAGAGTCATGAAAAATAATAGCATCAAAAATTACCGTCATTCCCTCAGTGACGGAAGCAATTTCGGGGTCAGCTCGAAGCGCACAGCACGAAAATTTTATGGGAGTTTAATTAATTAATCGGACCGCTCGATTTAATCAAAGTGTGTAGCAGTAGCGCTTCAACAGCAGCACAGTCGTCGTCGGAACACTATCGGGCCTTTCATTTTCAGCTGCCGGTCCAATCTTTGTCGGGCTCGTGCATGATACCTAAGTCACGCATTATACCCGCCGCCCGCCGCACACCAAAGTCGATTTGTCTGACTTTAGTAGGTAAATCATACGGTTTTGGTTTGTTTACGCACGATTCCGACCAGAAAGCTGGCATCGTTGGTCAGTGCTGTGGCACCAGCATGGTCAGCATCCGACTCGGATGTAGAGAATGGTGGGGCAAACGTGTGACCCGCATAATTGGACAGTGGATCCGTGAAAATTTCACGATATTTAATATTTAATATCAAAAGGATCTGTTGCCCCGCTTTACCTTAGGTAGCCAAAGATCAACGACGACCTCTACGGGTGGGTGCTGGGCAGAGTTTCCCATTGCTCATGTGTACATAGATGTGACAGCGAGCCTCCCACCAAATTGTCTCACAGCTCTTCAAAATCGCAGTGTGCTGCGCTGCTAGGAGGCTCACGAAAATCTAGTGGGTGCGAGCTAAGCACATAGCTCCCGGGGAGCTCGTCTCATGCGCTGCGTGAGCTGTTGGTATCTAAGGTGAAAAACAACTTCTTGGTAACGAAGAACCTCAACAACTTTTTTCCGTACACAAGTCAAGTGTCTGGTTGGTCTATGCGATACGACTAGAGACTCTCAATGCAAAGGTAAAGGTTTCAATTCTCGTTCGTTTAGGAAGTTTTTGTCGTGAAATATTCTAATTTAATCAGCGCATGAGACGAAGCTCATGAGACACATCTTGAGAAAAATGAGGCGCACAACTTTCAGTCTCAAAATGTACTGTGCTCCTGGGAGCTTGCCTGCAATGTGGCTCCCGTACATGGGACTACAGCACGTGTACATTAACTCTGGTGCTGGGTACATGCCCTAGCTGTGAAATGCGGGTGTTCGCTATAGGGAAGGCTGTAACAACAATGATCTCCTATGATCCCGTTGCGTTGGTCATTCATCATTCATCATGTCGGGGTTTCATAAACCTACATAGGGTTGAAATGTTACCAAACACGATATAGGAACATTGTATGGATCTTGTTCGGTGCAATTAATAGTTGCACCACCGCAAAGCTATAACCATTTCCATACGCACAATCCGCAGTCTTCTGTGGGGGGTGACTAATACCTATAATCGAGAAGGTGTGTGGTATGCGATCAATCTCTGTGCGGTTAATTAATAATTCCTAGCTAGCTGTACTGAAAGGCTACGGTTTTATTTAGCTATGAGTTACAATCGACAAGGTCATGATCACCACGAAACTGGGCTAATGTAGCGGTTTTATGTGAAAGATGAAAAAATGAGGCTAGCGTTAGAACAAGTAGGGGTCGTTCATAAACAACGTAGACCAAATTCCGGCCTCATATAACACCCTCCGCATCCCTCCATCGTAGACTTTTGTCTAAAAATTTGAACCCCTCTTCTCTCCTGAAAAGATCATGTGGTTTTTGTACGGTCCTGTACACGGCACGGTAAAGGCTGGGTATGCTGCGCAATTCAGATCCCATTGTGATCCACCAGCCTCTGCCCAGCAACTCCTATCCCTACCTCCACGCGGTACTGGCCGGAAACTATGAGCAACCTTAGGAAAGATCGAGTAACCAACCCCGGTGGGAACTTTGGTCGTAGGCTGACAGGGAAGGAGGGGGGGTTTGCTTCGGCAAGCCTGAGCGTCTGTTCTCCAGGAGGAGCGGCTCACAACAGCGTCTGATCCCCATGTTAGGGGCCGCTGATCTACGTCCGAGTGCCAGGGAAGGACTCTAAGCTCAACTGTGCACTATGGTCCTCCGGAAAGTAGGGGGTTGGTGTCAGACCCTACGAGCCAGCCGTAAAAAAAAACATTGCACAGTGACTGATTTCGTCATTTTAGCGCGCTTAATTAATAACTTTTTTACTATGAAGTTTAGCGTCATGGTGTCTTCGAGAAAGTTTTTCACTATAAAGAGGAGCTTCTTTTGAACTTCTGTGAAAAGTGATCAATCCCCCTAAAACTGAGATAGAAAATTTATTTTTTGAATTTTTTAAGATACGAGGTTGGTGTCTTTACAAAAGTTGTAGAAAATGTTGTTTGGAGCAACTTTGCTGAAGACACCAAGTTCGTAACTCCGTTACTTTTCAAGATACGTTACGTTTTCTATCATCAGCCCCTTGAAAAATGTTTTTGCGCAATAACTTTCTAAAAATTGATTCCACATTTTTCTCATGTCCTACAATGTTATAGATAATGGTAAAACACACAACTTTGCTGAACATGACATCCCGCTAATTCCAAAATTAAAATAGTTATAACGGTTTTTATAGTTTTTTGGGCCATATTACAAGCATATATAACTTAGCTATAGGCAATTATATGCAAATTTCCTTTTACGCATGTGAAAGTACAAGTAATTGTCACTCTTGGAAAGCAAAAATCATCAAACTGTAAGAGACTGTAGGATGGTTTTTGTATAGAAACGTTCATCCATTTATGTTACTCTTATATGAGATTTATTTACATTTTCAACATATTTGTTTGACAGTTCATGTCAGCTTGCACTTTTATTGTTATTGTAAGTTTGTGTTTATATAAAGAAAGGTTTGTGGTGTATTCTGGATCATTCATGAAATACGTTACATAAAAACTCACCATCTGCTTCTATTTTCTTACTAACTCACAATGATCCACGAAAAGAACGCATAAAGTGTTACTTGTTTCGTTGGATCGCGATTTAACACCAGCTTTATTGAAGTGCAGTAAGATTTATAATTTACCATAACCAATGTAGACATTAGGCCTGTCCAGCTTTTCAAAAATGTTCTCTGATTCTCAAGTCCACCCACATATTTTGATAAGCATCCTAAAAGAAGTAACTGGTCAAAATTTCAGATAAATCCGTTGAAATTAAGAGGTGCATCAAATCAATTTTGTGTTTTTCGACTATTTTTGAACTTCAAAAAGTCATAACTACTCTGAAACATGTCAAAACTTAATTCTTTCGGCAGAAATTGAAAGCTATACTTGTCTGCTACAACTTCTCCGAACAACGTGTGCCAATAAAATTGAAGGAAACATGTGTAATTATCACATTTGTGATCAGAAAAACCTTAAAAAGTTGATTTTTTGATAGATTTTGTTCTGGAATACCCTAATATACGTAATTAGTTGGATTTTTCAAAACGGCATCATATTTTCCAATGTTTTTTGGTTATTTGCTTCTTTGACACCAATGCTGTAGGAGTTAAGCAAAAATTACTAAAATTCGTGAAAGTCAAATGTGGCCTAAAAACTAGCTATTTGGAGGCAATCACGTTGTGGCGCGAAATTGTACTGAACGTAGTAGCTTTGCTTCCTAGTAGTTTGCCTTGGCTACCCCCTACCACGGGTGATAACAAACAAGCGCGATGACAGGTTTTGGCTATCATATCAGTGCTGACGCGATGTCACTTTTTGCGCGCCAAAGCGTGATTGCACCCGAAAAGCTAGTTTTTAGGCCACATTTGGCTTTCACGAATTTTAGTAATTTTTGCTCAACTCCTACAGCATTGGTGCCAAAGAAGCAAATAACCAAAAAACATCGGAGAATATGATGCCGTTTTGAAAAATCCAACTTATTACGTATATTAGGGTATTCCAGAACAAAATCTATCAAAAAATCAACTTTTTAAGGTTTTTCTGATTACAAATGTGATAATTACACATGTTTCCTTCAATTTTATTGGCACACGTTGTTCGGAGAAGTTGTAGCAGACAAGTATAGCTTTCAATTTCTGCCGAAAGAATTAAGTTTTGACATGTTTCAGAGTAGTTATGATTTTTTGAAGTTCAAAAATAGTCGAAAAACACAAAATTGATTTGATGCACCTCTTAATTTCAACGGATTTATCTGAAATTTTGACCAGTTACTTCTTTTAGGATGCTTATCAAAATATGGGGGTGGACTTGAGAATCAGAGAACATTTTTGAAAAGCTGGACAGGCCTAGTAGACATATTATGTAGATATGTACTAGTGGGAGCTTTCACAGAATATGTCACGCGCTTGTTTAGAATTTCATAAGAAATGACACTTCGTTCGCCCTTTCGTGGACTAAGTGGAGCACTGTGAATAAGTAGAAATAATAATAATAAGAAAATAGAAGTAGATGGTGAGTTTTTGTGTAACGTACTTCATGAATGATCCAGAATACACCACAAACCTTTCTTTATATAGACACAAACTTACAATAACAATAAAAGTGCAAGCTGAAATGAACTGTCAAATAAATATGTTGAAAATATAAATAAATCCCATATAAGAGTAACATTAATGGATGAACGTTTCTATACAAAAACCATCCTACAGTCTCTTACAGTTTGATGATTTTTCCTTTCCAAGAGAGACAATTACTTGTACTTTCACATGCGTAAAAGGAAATTTGCATATAATTGCCTATAGCTAAGTTATATATGCTTGAAATATGGCCCAAAAAACTATAAAAACCGTTATAACTATTTTAATTTTGGAATTAGCGGGATGTCATGTTCAGTAAAGTTGTGAGTTTTACCATTATCTATAACTTTGTAGAACATGAGAAAAATGTAGAATCAATTTTTAGAAAGTTATTGCGCAAAAACCTTTTTTAAGGGCCTGATGATAGAAAACGTAACATATCTTGAAAAGTAACGGAGTTACGAACTTGGTGTCTTCAGCAAAGTTGCTCCAAACAACATTTTCTACAACTTTTGTAAAGACACCAACCTCGTATCTTGAAAAATTCAAAAAATAAATATTCTATCTCACTTTTAGGGGGATTGATCACTTTTCACAGAAGTTCAAAAGAAGCTCCTCTTTATAGTGAAAAACTTTCTCGAAGACACCATGACGCTAAACTTCATAGTAAAAAAGTTATTAATTAGGCGCGCTAAAATGACGAAATCAGCCACTGTGCATTGTAGCGGAAAATCAGCAACAGAATAATAACGAGGCCAACGGCAACGACCCCAGCAAACAAAAAGGACTTGCGATTGGAAACTCGGTACGTGGAACTGCCGATCTCTCAACTTCATTGGAAGCACCCGCATACTCGCCGATCTACTGAAGGACCGCGGGTTCGGAATCGTAGCGCTGCAGGAGGTGTGTTGGACAGGATCTATGGTGCGAACGTTTAGAGGTAATCATACCATCTACCAGAGCTGCGGCAACACACGCGAGCTGGGAACAGCTTTCATAGTGATGGGTGATATGGAGAGGCGCGTGATCGGTTGGTGACCGATCGACGAAAGAATGTGCAGGTTGAGGATCAAGGGCCGATTTTTTAACTTCAGCATAATAAACGTGCACAGCCCACACTACGGAAGTACTGATGATGACAAGGACGCATTTTACGCGCAGCTCGAACGCGAGTACGATCGCTGCCCAAGCCACGACGTCAAGATCATCATAGGGGATCTAAACGCTCAGGTAGGTCAGGAGGAGGAATTCAGACCGACAATTGTTAAGTTCAGTGCCCACCAGCAGACCAACGAAAACGGCCTACGACTCATTAATTCCGCCGCCTCCAAAAATAAGGCCATGCGTAGCACCTTTTTCTAACACAGCCTCCCTTATCGTTACACCTAGAGATCACCACAGCAGACGGAATCTCAAATCGACCACGTTCTGATTGACGGACGGCACTTCTCCGACATTATCGACGTCAGGACCTATCGTGGCGCCAACATCGACTGTGATCACTATCTGGTGATGGTCAAACTGCGCCCAAAACTCTCCGTCATCAACAATGTACGGTACCGGCGACCGCCACGGTACAACCTAGAGCGACTGAAGCAATCGGATGTCGCCTCAGCATACGCGCAGAATCTCGAAACCGCGTTGTCAGACGAGGGCCAGCTCGATGAGGCCCCTCTAGAGGACTGCTGGAGTACAGTGAAAGCAGCCATCAACGACGCAGCAGAGAGCACCATCGGGTACGTGGAACGGAATCGACGGAACGAATGGTTCGACGAAGAGTGTAGAACGGTTTTGGAGGAGAAGAACGCAGCGAGGGCGGTAATGCTGCAGCAAGGGACTCCAAGATTGCGACCATTCATTTGCAACAATTTACATTCATTTGCTATTATCTCCGTTCAGAAGCATGCTATCGAAAAACAATGTATGGATGAATTTAACCTTGTAGTTTTATCTGAAAGTTTGCTGAATAAAATAGGGGCGCAAACGTATACCAAAGTCGTGAGCGAGCTGTGAAGGCAACTCTCCACGGTGAATATAAATTTCATTCACGCTGTGGAAAGTTGCCTTCACAGCTCGCTCACGACTTTGGAATGCGTGTGCGACCCCAATGTTATTCGGCAAACTTTCAGATAAAACTACAAGGTTAAATTCATCCATACATTGTTTTTCGATAGCATGCTTCTGAACTGAGATAATAGCAAATGAATGTAAATTTTTGCAAATGAATGGTTGCAACCTTGAGGGACTCGACAGAACGTGGAACGTTACAAACAGAAGACCCGCCTCTTTCGGGAGAAAAAGCGCCGCCTGGAAGAAGCGGAGTGTGAAGAAATGGAACTGCTGTGCCGTTCCCAAGAAACACGGAAGTTCTATCTGAAGCTCAACGCATCCCGCAACGGCTTCGTGCCGCGAGCCGAAATATGCAGGGATAAAGACGGAGACCTCTTTACGGACGGACGTGAGGTGATCGAAAGGTGGAAGCAGCACTTCGATCAGCACCTGAACAGCGTGGAGAACGTAGGCACGGGAGCCCACGGCAACGGAAGAAACGACGACGTCAGTGCAGCGGAGGACGGAAATGAACCAACTCCCACGCTGAGGGAAGTTAAGGATGCCATTCACCAACTCAAAACCAATAAAGCAGCTGATAAGGATGGTATCCTAGCTGAACTCATCAAGATGGGCCCAGAAAAGTTGGCCACCCGTCTGCATCGGCTGGTAGTCAGGATCTGGGAAACCGAACAGCTACCGGAGGAGTGGAAGGAAGGGGTAATCCGCCCTATTCACAAGAAAGGCGACAATTTGGAATGTGAGAACTTCAGGGCGATCACTATTTTGAATGCTGCCTACAAAGTGCTATCCCAGATCATCTTCCGTCGTCTGTCACCTAAAACGAATGAGTTCGTGGGAAGTCATCAGGCTGGCTTCATCGACGGCTGGTCGACAATGGACCAGATCTTTACCGTACGGCAAATCCTTCAGAAATGCCGTGAATACCAGGTCCCAACGCATCACTTCAAAGCAGCATACGATAGTATCGACCGCGCAGAGCTATGGAGAATCATGGACGAAAACGGCTTTCCTTGGATGCTGACTAGACTGATTAAAGCAACGATGGACGGTGTGCAAAACTGCGTAGGGGCTGTCCATTTATTACGTAAGACAATTTTTGCGATTTTTCGATACCCCCACCCCCCCCCTTGTAAGATTTTTTGTATGAAAACCCAAATATTTTTGTATGGCGCGTAAGATTTTTCAAAACCCCCCTCCCCCCCCATTAACCCTTACGTAATTAATGGACGGCCCCGTAAGGGTTTCGGGTGAACTATCCAGTTCATTCGAATCTCGTCGGGGACTGCGACAAGGTGACGGACTCTCATGCCTACTCTTCAACATCGCCCTGGAAGGTGTGATGCGACGAGCCGGGTTCAACAGCCAGGGAACGATTTTCACAAAATCCGGTCAATTTGTGTGCTTTGCGGACGACATGGACATTATTGCAAGAACATTTGGAACGGTGACAGAGACCCGCCTGAAACGCGAAGCAGCAAAGGTCGGACTGGTGGTGAATGCCTCAAAAACAAAGTACATACTTGTAGGCGGAACCGAACACGACCGGATCCGTCTGGGTAGTAATGTTACGATAGACGGGGATACTTTCGAGGTGTTGGAGGAATTCGTCTACCTCGGATCCTTACTGAAGGCTGATAACAACGTGACCCGTGAAATTCGGAGGCGCATCATCAGCGGAAGTCGGGCTTACTACGGGCTTCAGAAGAAACTGCGGTCGAAAAAGATTCACCCACACACCAAATGCACCATGTACAAAACACTAATAAGACCGGTGATCCTCTACGGGCACGAGACATGGACCATGCTCGAGGAGAACCTACAAGCACTCGGAGTTTTCGAGCGACGCGTACTAAGAACGATCTTCGGCGGCGTGCAGGAGAACGGTGTGTGGCGGAGAAGGATGAACCACGAGCTCGCTGCACTTTACGGCGAACCCAGCATCCAGAAGGTGGCCAAAGCCGGAAGGATACGGTGGGCAGGGCATGTTGCACGAATGCTGGACAACAACCCTGCAAAGCTGGTGTTTGCAACTGATCCGGTTGGCACAAGAAGGCGTGGAGCGCAGAGAGCACGATGGGCGGACCAGGTGAAGCGTGACTTAGCGAGCATTGGGCGAACCGAGGATGGAGAGCGGCAGCCACAAACCGAGTATTGTGGCGTTACTATTGTTGATTATGTCTTGTCTTAATGATGTTGAACAAATAAATGTATGTAGCTATAGGTAGCATGAGGGTGTGAAAGGAATTACAAAAGATTTTAGTGAGAGTGGAGCTTCCTTAGGGAGTTTGGATTTTCATAGAATCTCATGGGCATTCTGGGGAGTTTCAGCTTTGGGGTCCGGCCAAAGTCTATGCTCCATACAATTTTCGAAAATTTTGTATGAACAGAAGTCTACGAGGGGGAGGGGGGGTCTGAGATGGCCAAAAATGAGTCTACGTAGTTTATAGACAGCGCCTTACGTCATACCCCGTGGGCCGGAATCAACGACATACAGTTCATAGCAGCGTGCCGCCAATTGCACGCCCGGTCCGTATCCAGGAAAATAGAGGTCGCGGCGTCCGGCCCATATAGCCGAGGCGGTAAACGCACGGGTATTCAGCATGACCATGCTGAGGGTGACGGGTTCGATTCCCGGTCGGTCCAGGATCTTTTCGTAATGGAAATTTTCTTGACTTTCTTGGGCATAGAGTATCTTCGTGCCTGCCACACGATATACACATGCAAAATGGTCATTGGCAGAGGAGGCTCTCAGTTAAAAACTATGGAAGTGCTCATTGAACACACTAAGCTGAGAAGCAGGCTTTGTCCCAGTGAGGACGTTACGCCAAGAAGAGGAGAGGAGGCGTTCGGCTCGGTCGCTAGCTGGAAGCATAGTACGCGAAGCCGGGTCGCTGGGCTCTGTTTGCTTTTTTATTGACCGGATATAGACCATCCCGGGAATCGCTCGGCATCCGCCGAAGCCCTCTCGTTCGTCCAACAATCGGAAGCTTCCGTCCAGCCGCCACTCCCTCCGCACCGGTAGTTCGACCATACCGCACACGGGTCCCTTTGTCGACGCTGCGCGCCAAATCGCAGCACGGACTCGTCGGCAGCCGCTGTTGAGCATCGAGGTAGTCGCCATCGTTGAGTCGTCGAGCTATGCCATCCCATCATCGAGCATCGCAACACCAAAACCTGCGCATGTATGTCAAGAGCTTTTAGTTACATAGCCATGTTTGCTCTTTTTCCATTCCGTACGTAATTTTCCCGTCCAATACAAATGAAGTTGTTAAAATAAAAAGTTAAAGTTTTGAAATTAGTTCAGTTCCGTTACGTTTCACATTGCTTTTGGACTAAACATACTCACTACAGTCCGTTACGTTTTGATTCCGTTCTCGCTCGAATGAGTAAGCATCCCTTCCGGTTTTCCATAAGTTCTTCTAGCCTGTGAAAGAGTTGGAGTTTAGTTTGCGTTTTCGAAGAAATTCTGCCGTTATTTCCATGAACCTTTCAAAACCGTCCCTGAGTGAGAAAGTCTCTAGCAAAGTCGGGCAAAATTAAACACGACCGGTGGTCTCTCTTTGAGAGTGGCGCTTAAGCCACCGCGCTTTATCGACCCTCAAGAATAGTTTAGCGAACGGTTACATTGGCGCCCAACTGAAAAAATCTATTTTAATTTAAAAGTAAGTTTAAAGTTGTTTGTACTTGAATTTTATTCTACAATACTTTGAATTTTTACATTTTCACATTTCTTTTTTCTTGAATTTTTAGCTGTAAGTTTGAATTCAATTTTGATTTTAGTTTGTAAGCTCCTAAATTGAATTTTCTCGTATTTTAGAACTGAATTTTTAATTTACTTTTTACATGTTTTTTTTTATATAGTTTGAAGAATTTGCATTGTTTTTTTCTTTTATTTTGATTGAATTTGAGTCGTAGTTTTAAGTTTTGATTTGAATTTCTATACCTTACTGAACTGAATTGAACTTTTGTAGTTTCTAGGTGCCTAGTTTTTGGATTTTCTTATAAAAGCTATTGATTTCCATTGATTTTATGTTGTAATTACTCCTAATTACCTGAAATTTTGATATTGAATTGTTGTTTTTTTTTGCTGAACTAGAATTCGTTCATCGTAATTTAACATCTTAGCAATCGTTGGTTCTTTTTTTTGTTTTTTTTTTGAGATTGATTTGCCTCTTTTCGTCGTTTTCTCTCGAGTTCCTTGAATTTTGAGTTTATCTTTCTTTTATTCCATTAAATTTAACTAAAAAAAAGCAAAACGTTACGTTGAGTGAAAGCCTTCTCGATATCGTAAAAAACTTTGTGAAAAAGATTCACAGTGGACTTTCCAGATTGGTAATCATGTTGGTTCACATGAAGAGGCACATTGGCCAGATGAACATCACAGATGTGATGATCGACAATGCGTTCTAAGCATTTCAGAAGAAAAGAGGTCTGAAGCTCTTTGCTTCATCATACGTCGTGCACTTTGGGAATAAAGTTTACAGTAATATCCCGCCAGGATGTGGGAATATATCCTGTAGCAAAAAGTAGTTTTTTTTAAAATATATTTGAAATAATCACATCCCTTCTGAAGCAAAATAGGATAAATTCCATCTGCCCCAGGAGATTTGAAAGTGGAAACATTTATACAAAGGTTTTTCCTGCCAGATCGTTCAGCAGACTGAAGAGCCGACCAGAAAGCCTCTGATCCAGCCAAACGTCGTCTGTTGCAACTCTCTCTACATTGTTTCCTGAGCTTCGCCAGATCAAAGTTCTTCCAAGGGGTTCCTCTTGTGGTCTTCACAGACCGCAGAGGGCAAGCTTCTTCAAAAGCTTGCATGATGAAGGTTGTTGTAGCATCTACGGTATCATCTAAATCATTTGGAGTGTCAATGGATGGTGAGTATCCATAAAATTTGGCTGCAACTAAATCGGTAAGAGATCCCAGTTGGTTGACTGGCAGTTCCTGAAACGCAAAGTTTGTGAAGTAACGAATAAATGTTCAAAAAAGATGTAGCGATGGTCAGATAAAGATTCTTGATCTGACACATGCAAATTGGTCAGCTTATGACTAATTCTGTTAGAGCAAAGCGTTATGTCTAACACTACCTATCTAGCAGATACCATAAAAGTTGGGCGGTTGCCTATATTAAGCATTCCAAGATCTGTACTACTTAAGTATTCCATCAAACTGGAGCCTCTCAAATTGATGTCTGAGCTGATGGTGAGCATTAGCATCACTGCCAACAATTAGCGGAAGGCCTTTTGAAGTGAAGTATGCGATGACTTGCTTGAAAGCATCCGTAGGGGATGGTTCTTCATGCGGAAAATCAACCGAACAATAAACGTATTTCCTGTTGAGTTGAGGTTTCCAACAGACGCATCGATTGTGATAGCACATACATACATACATACATTTATTTGTTCAACATCATTAAGACAAGACATAATCAACAATAGTACGCCACAATACTCGGTTTGTGGCTGCCGCTCTCCATCCTCGGTCGCGCCCAATGCTCGCCAAGTCACGCTCCACCTGGTCCGCCCATCGTGCTCTCTGCGCTCCACGCCTTCTTGTGCCAACCGGATCCGTTGCAAACACCAGCTTTGCAGGGTTGTTGTCCGGCATTCTTGCAACATGCCCTGCCCACCGTATCCTTCCGGCTTTGGCCACCTTCTGGATGCTGGGTTCGCCGTAAAGTGCAGCGAGCTCGTGGTTCATCCTTCTCCGCCACACACCGTTCTCCTGCACACCGCCGAAGATCGTTCTTAGCACGCGTCGCTCGAAAACTCCGAGTGCTTGTAGGTCCTCCTCGAGCATGGTCCATGTCTCGTGCCCGTAGAGGATTACCGGTCTTATTAGCGTTTTGTACATGGTGCATTTGGTGCGTGGGTGAATCTTTTTCGACCGCAGTTTCTTCTGGAGCCCGTAGTAGGCCTGACTTCCGCTGATGATGCGCCTCCGAATTTCTCGGCTCACGTTGTTGTCAGCCGTCAGTAAGGATCCGAGGTAGACGAATTCCTCCACCACCTCGAAAGTATCCCCGTCTATCGTAACATTACTACCCAGACGGATCCGGTCGTGTTCGGTTCCGCCTACCAGCATGTACTTTGTTTTTGAGGCATTCACCACCAGTCCGACCTTTGCTGCTCCGCGTTTCAGGCGGGTGTACAGTTCTGCCACCGTTCCAAATGTTCTAGCGATAATGTCCATGTCGTCCGCAAAGCACACAAACTGACCGGATTTTGTGAAAATCGTTCCCCGGCTGTTGAGCCCGGCTCGTCGCATCACACCTTCCAGCGCGATGTTGAAGAGTAGACATGAGAGTCCGTCACCTTGTCGCAGTCCCCGGCGAGATACGAATGAACTGGATAGTTCACCCGAAACTCTTACGCAGTTTTGCACACCGTCCATCGTTGCTTTAATCAGTCTAGTCAGCTTCCCAGGAAAGCCGTTTTCGTCCATGATTCTCCATAGCTCTGCGCGGTCGATACTATCGTATGCCGCTTTGAAGTCGATGAACAGGTGGTGCGTTGGGACCTGGTATTCACGGCATTTCTGGAGGATTTGCCGTACGGTAAAGATCTGGTCCGTTGTCGACCGGCCGTCGATGAAGCCGGCTTGATAACTTCCCACGAACTCATTTGTTTTAGGTGACAGACGACGGAAGATGATCTGGGATAGCACTTTGTAGGCAGCATTCAAAAAAGTGATCGCCCTGAAGTTCTCACATTCCAAATGGTCGCCTTTCTTGTGAATGGGGCAGATTACCCCTTCCTTCCACTCCTCCGGTAGCTGTTCGGTTTCCCAGATCCTGACTATTAGCCGATGCAGACAGGTGGCCAACTTTTCTGGGCCCATCTTGATGAGTTCAGCTGCGATACCATCCTTACCAGCTGCTTTGTTGGTTTTGAGCTGGTGAATGGCATCCTTAACATCCCTCAGCGTGGGAGTTGGTTCATTTCCGTCCTCCGCTGCACTGGCGTCGTCGTTCCTTCCGTTGCCGTGGGCTCCCGTGCCTACGTTGTCCACGCCGTTCAGGTGCTGATCGAAGTGCTGCTTCCACCTTTCGATCACCTCACGTCCGTCCGTCAGGAGGCCTCCGTCTTTATCCCTGCATATTTCGGCTCGCGGCTCGAAGCCGTTGCGGGATGCGTTGAGCTTCTGATAGAACTTCTGTGTTTCTTGGGAACGGCACAGCAGTTCCATTTCTTCACAGGCGGGTCTGCTGTTTCCGCTTCTGTTTGTAACGTTCCACGTTCTGTCGAGTCCCTTGCTGCAGCATTACTACCCTCGCTGCGTTCTTCTCCTCCAAAACCGTTCTGCACTCTTCGTCGAACCATTCGTTCCGTCGATTCCGTTCCACGTACCCGATGGTGCTCTCTGCTGCTTCGTTGATGGCTGCTTTCACTGTACTCCAGCAGTCCTCTAGAGGGGCCTCATCGAGCTCGCCCTCGTCTGGCAACGCGGCTTCGAGATTCTGCGCGTATGCTGAGGCGACATCCGGTTGCTTCAGTCGCTCTAGGTTGTACCGTGGCAGTCGCCGGTACCTTACATTGTTGATGACGGAGAGTTTTGGGCGCAGTTTGACCATCACCAGATAGTGGTCGGAGTCGATGTTGGCGCCACGATAGGTTCTGACGTCGATAATGTCGGAGAAGTGCCGTCCGTCAATCAGAACGTGGTCGATTTGAGATTCCGTCTGCTGTGGTGATCTCCAGGTGTAACGATAAGGGAGGCTGTGTTGGAAAAAGGTGCTACGTATGGCCATATTTTTGGAGGCGGCGAAATCAATGAGTCGTAGGCCGTTTTCGTTCGTTTGCTGGTGGGCGCTGAACTTACCAATCGTCGGTCTGAATTCCTCCTCCTGGCCTACCTGAGCGTTCAAATCTCCTATGATGATCTTGACGTCGTGGCTTGGGCAGCGGTCGTACTCGCGTTCGAGCTGCGCGTAAAATGCATCCTTGTCATCATCAGTACTTCCGGTGTGTGGGCTGTGCACGATTATTATGCTGAAGTTGAAGAATCGGCCCTTGATCCTCAACCTGCACGTTCTTTCGTCGATCGGCCACCAACCGATCACGCGCCTCTGCATATCACCCATCACGATGAAAGCTGTTCCCAGCTCGCGTGTGTTGCCGCAGCTCTGGTAGATGGTATGATTACCTCTAAACGTTCGCACCATGGATCCTGTCCAACACACCTCCTGCAGCGCTACGATGCCGAACCCGCGGTCCTTCAGTAGATCGGCGAGTATGCGGGTGCTCCCAATGAAGTTGAGAGATCGGCAGTTCCACGTACCGAGTTTCCAATCGCAAGTCCTTTTTGTTCGCTGGGGTCGTTGCCGTTGGTCTCGGTTCGTATTATTCTGTTGCTGATTTTCCGTTACAATGGTTTTTTACGGCTGGCTCGTAGGGCCTGACACCAACCCCCTACTTTCCGGAGGACCATAGTGCACAGTTGAGCTTAGAGTCCTTCCCTGGCACTCGGACGTAGATCAGCCGCCCCTAACATGGGGATCAGACGCTGTTGTGAGCCGCTCCTCCTGGAGAACAGACGCTCAGGTTTGCCGAAGCAAACCCCCCCTTCCCTGTCAGCCTACGACCAAAGTTCCCACCGGGGTTGGTTACCCGATCTTCCCTAAGGTTGCTCATAGTTACCGGCCGGTACCGCGTGGAGGTAGGGATAGGAGTTGCTGGGCAGAGGCTAGTGGATCACAATGGGATCTGAATTGCGCAGCATACCCAGCCTTTACCGTGCCGATAGCACATACACCTCTAATGGTTAGCTCAGAGATGAGTGTAGCAACGATTGCGTTGTTGACAATCACACATGCTCGAGGCATGACACGCGAGTTTGGCTTTTCATTTTTACTGTAAGTAGCTAGCACCGGATTCACAAGGTTTCCTAGATAGAAATTCCCCTTACGAAAGTAAGGTTTTTGGACTAACGCCACTTGGATTGTACCATTTTACATTAGTCTGCAAAGATTGATCGTTGCTGTTCTTTTGTGCTGAAGATTGATCTGAGCTATCCTAACCGTAGCCACTACCCATACTAGGCAAGATTAAACTCTTAACAATCACATCACAACAAAGAACAGCAACAATTAAGCCAGATCGGTATCGATTTGAATGCGCCAAAGGCAAAGATGCACAGAATACACTGTGTAAAACGCATAATGCGAAACCATATAGGTGAAAATTTAAACTAATTAATAACATCTTCAAAGCCTAGAAGGAGTGACATTAACTTTTATAGTAACGTCACTCCCAATGTATTTGCTGTACCACATACTAAACGGAGCGGTTGTTACGGTTGTTATATGGATTTAACTTAATTATCAATAAGGCTGCACCAGTAGGCCTAGCCGCTTCAATATTTGTAATGCATCGCTGATCCACTGAAAGTATTGTTAATGATAGAAGTAATCGATTCTATCATTTTCCAGGATTCTTCCAAGTGATGGCTGTTTATGTGTAGACTAGACTAGACTAGACTATTCCACCCAATGTGACGAACCTGTCATGCGATCGAATTGAAACTGCATCGCTTCAAGTGCAACCAATCAGAAATTAGCATTGTGAAATACACATATCGTGCATCATTATTCGCCGATGTTTCAGCGGTGGAATTATGTTAATACATGTTGCTGTACAAGGCCCGCCATAGAGGTACCTACCACCAGTTATTGACTCGTGGTAGATGTATGGACGAGTAAATGAGTATGGAGAGGTGCTTTTCATCGTGCTCTGTTCACTCGCATTAGACGTGCGCGCACACAAGACAACAGACGTGACAATTTGCATCAAGTTGATCCTGGCTGCGCTAGAGACGATCGGTAGCTTGCGCCGTTCGGTATACCTGGGAACTTGAATCTCATTTGCGAGGGCCCATCGACACGGTACCTACCATCAACTACCGGAGAGCATTAGCAACGGTAGCAATTACATTCGTTCAATGGATTGATTGGAAAATTGAGAAAATTTAATTTCAATTATCTTCCTCTGTTATTGAACCCTTTTCATCGATTGGTAGCCTATGTCGTCCCGATAAATAGTGGATAACAGCATGAATGAACAATTAGAACAGTGCTTCCCAGACTTGTTGGAGGTATCGCCCCCTTGGAGCTGAATAAATAGTTTTTCGCCCCCCTTGGCAAATTTTTTTTAAAGACTTATGTTGCAAAATTAATCATGTAACGCACTTACATAAAGATTTCTCTCACTTTTGTTTGTTTGATTTTTGAGTGCAATTACACCCGATTCTTTTTTCGCACGGGTCTTTTTTTGCTATAACTCAGTCAATTTTGAACCGATTCACAAGAAATTTTATCCACATATAGGCACGGTTAGTGCTGTTCGTGTAGAACAAATCCCAGTCAATTGGTTCGAAATTGACTGAGTAATAGCAAAAACAAAAAACGACCAGTACAAAACAATAATAAGGTGTAAATTCCCGCATATGATAATACATACTAAATTAAAAGTCATTAGATTTTGAAATAATGCTGTGCTAAATCTGTAATCTTGTTCATAAAACACTGATAAATAGAAATTTATGAACATTTGCCATCTTCAATCAGTTCATTTACCAGTGCCCTCCTAATGGAATTTTACAGCGCCCAAGAGCCAACAGTAAATCACATAAAATTAACGAGGATAAAAATCAGCTCTGATAGCTTTTTCCGATGATTATTAATTGAAAACAGCAAGTGTTTTTGAAATACCAATATAGGGGCAGTACCATTTGGTCATATTTTGGGCACTTGTCCGTTATTATTCAGTCAACAACTGCGGAATAGTGACTGAAATATGGCTGCCTTCCCAAGTGGTCCCGCATCCTATGGTTTCGTTTAGGTAAGAACGAAGATTAGGGGATGGTAAATTTCAATATCATTACGCAAAGATTAATCTTATCACAAAAATAAAAACGCTACTAGACGGCTGAAAAAAAGGAGATTCTTGCGGCAAACTTGAAATATTTGAGGTTATTTCTCATCGAATTTCTGGAAATAAATAATCAAAATTTCAAAATTACCTGAAAAGTCAGATATTGTGTGACTAATAACACTAGAAAAGTCTTCATAATTTTCTTTAGGGAACATGAATCCCACCATAAACCCTATCAGAATCTTCCTCACCAATATCACTAGCAATATGTTTGTAAAAAATAATCCTGAAACTTCTCCAAATTCTTGACTGTAAACCTCTGCGAAAGTTCGCCTATGCATTTAAAACATGTTTTATGGGAAAACACTATCTTTTCAAATGGATTTATTAAACTTTTCTCGAATGTTTGCCAAAAAGTGTATACAAACTTTCTTATTCCTTGTAGCAGTCTTACGAGAAAAAAATGTAGGAATTCTTCTACCATGTCCAGAAAAAAAATTTAAAAAAAATATTGCACTTTGGAATTCTGTATAACTTAGGTCGTTAACATGGGTTGACCCAGGAATTTTTAAAAGATTTGAACTTATTTGTTCATAATATAGATGGATTTCTATTATTGAAAAATCCCCCCTTTCCAGTATTTTCGCCCCCCAATTTTCATTTTAGTAATTTTCGCCCCCTTGGACCTGATTTTCGCCCCCAAGGGGACGATTTCGCCCACATTGGGAATCACTGAATTAGAATAATCGACGCATCATTATCATGAACGTTATATCTGTGTTGATGCCGTATGATGCAACAGTGAAACCTGATATGTATCAGCTGAGAACAATCATAGGCTGGCTGTAGGCCTTTATCAATAGATGCCTGTTATATATAAATCATGGATGGTGCCCTCACAATTCAAAACGATGAGCTTCATCGCCGATGTCACTAAAACCGATAGAAAAGGGACTTTATACAGGGCTGGAAACCAAATCGGCAAGCAAGCAATAGACATGGTCCTAGCTGAAATCGGAGCAGACGTTGGCCCAGAGAATATGGCAATACCGAAATACAAGATTTCTTGTCATTTTGTGATTTTCCCTTACCCGGGAATTGTATAGCTACTGACGTGCACCGAAGGGTGGTACGTGATTTCGCCTGATCAGATACTTTGAGACCTTCTAGACTGCGGGGGGAAATTTGACGTTTTCGTGGGTAGATGGCAAAGTCGGTGCAAAAATAACGGTGACTAATGAGCATTGTTCTTCATCGATATTGCATTGCAGCATCATCGATTGCGGTGCAGCCAGCACCACTAAAGAGTCTCGCTAAAGCCTTGCGGCTACAGTCATTTTACACAGGTTATGAAAGTGTGGTGCATTCTGTCCTAATTGGGAACGACGTCGTCGCGTCGTCAGCTGTCCGGTAACCTTATTGGCTATTTATGCAATGGTGGCCACCGTACGTCATAGTACGCCAATCTAATCAGCATATTCTAATGCACCTGGGCTGGCCGGTAGGTAGCTTCTTCAGAGGATCATCGAACAGAGTTGGCTTTACCTTGTGCTGTCTTCTAAACGGGCAACTCGAGATGGCTAATCTTGAACATCGATTATGATGGTTGTGCAATGCCCTCGAGATGTTTTGTTGGAAATATTCAATTGACTGTGCCAACAATGCGCGGTGCCCTACTACGTGCAGGCGATGCTATCGATGATCATCGATGTGGATTCTCTTCACTGACTGGAAACATTGTTGCCAGGGCCAGGAAGGGTGAAGTGCGAAAGTACCTACAGTTTGAATGCCTCTGCTGCCGACTTGTAGCTGGAGGGTTGCTCTCATAGGACCAGGCAGCGTAGAGAGCAAGTGAATTGACGGTGGACTGGTGCGGTGGGTTTACTCAAAAGGCGGCAGTCATGACATTTGAGATTGCGCCTGAAAAGGAAGAAATATCAAAGCCCTTTGATCTGTGTTTGCTTTGCGATAGCTAGGCGCGCTTAAAGATGGTTTCAGGTGAATGAATGAATAGCTACAGTCAGTCAGCAGTGGAGACCCCGAGCGTGTTGAAGATGCGCTTTAGTTAAGCACCGGGTTCGTCGCTTCCTGATTACTGGGTCGTTGGAGTCTTTTGCTTTAACAGGCACACTTCCGTGAGTGAGTTAATAAAAGGCATCAAATAAATGAAAGACAGAAGCAACATTTGCGTTAAAGTATTGTTACCAAAGAAGATAAAGGGAACCACATTGCATGTTGCACCATATTTACTTTCCCCGAAAAAAAAAAATCCTTGAAATCATGTAAACCTATGGACGTAGATAATCCAACAAATTTCCGCAAAATCAGGTGAACAGTTTAATATCGATGATACGATAGAATAAGTCAAAAAATATTTTTAAGTGGTTGACGTTTCTTGGCCCTGATTTTTTAACGTTTTCAACTACAATTCGGAAAGAATCTCTAGAGAAATCCCAGATGGGACGACTTGGAAATCTCAGAAGAAACTGTTGGAATGCTGAAAAGAATTTCTGATGGAATTTCAACTATGAAGGAAACATTTTCTAGGGGTTTCAGGTATCAGTAGGTCGGCTCCAGAGGCACGTTCTCCTCTATTTGGGAAGTTTGTGCCGTCAAAGGGCAAAGGAGAGCCAGGGGCACTCCATGGCATTTCAGAGGCATTTCAAAGAGGTTTCAGGAAGGTTTTAGGAATACCCATAAATCAAAGGGGTTCAGGGGTATTTCAAATGGATTATGAGGATGTCAAGGACATTTCAATGAAAAAATATGGAGGTTTAAGTGGCGTTTCAATGTATTTCAGAAGCGTTTCAAGGGGTTCCACGGGGTTCCAAGGGTTTTTGTGCAGGGATTCCTGAAGGTCCTCTGTAACTTTCTGAAATGCCTCCGAAACCCCTGTAAAACTTCCTCGGACCCCATGTAACGCATCTGAGACCCTTCAAAATCCCCGAAAACGCCTACGTAACACCTCTGAAACCCGACGAAAGTTCCCCGGAAAATGATAAATGTAATATTTGAATCTTCTGATGTGATTGTAAGTAAGGCGATGTCCATAAACTACGTAGACTCATTTTTGGTCATCTCAGACCCCCCCCCCTCACCCATCGTAGACTTTCGTCCATACAAAAATTTTAAAATTCTTAAGGACCGCAGACTTTGGCCAGACCCCCCCCCCCTCCCCCCATTAGAGTCTACGTAGTTTATGGACAGGCCCTAAGACAGGTAAGAAATCCCTAAACATGTAACGCTGGGATAATCACTTCTTCAACGGAATGGATTATGGATAAATGCAAGATTTGGCTCTTTTTTGCTGAGATTTATACTGGAGATATGTTGTTTTTAGTTCTTTTTTACGGATTTCTCCTGGAGTATTTTTTCTAAATTTCCACTATAAATGTCTACTGGGATTGTTCCAAGAATTCATGACAGAATTCTTCCATCAATTCTTGCTGCGGTTCCTTCAGGAGTTTCTAGAGGTGTTCCTCTTGGAATTTCCAGTCCTTCAGGAATTCTTCCGGGGATTTTTATAAGAACTTTTTCAGATATGTCTATAGGAATTTTCGCAGACACTTTTTCCAGGACTTTTTCCAAGAATTTCTACAGGATGTACCCAGAAATTTCAGTTGTGATTTCTCAAATAATTCGTTATAAAATTACGCTATGGACATATCCAGGAATTTTTCTTGTGAGTTTCATAGGCCATAGGGATTCTGTAGAAATTTCTCTTAGGGTTGCTG